>NC_057814.1:613619021-613630650 GCF_018294505.1 Triticum aestivum
CAACCGGGACTAATGTGCTGGCGCGGTGCGGTGGGAAGTTTAGTCCCACCTCGCTAGCTGAGAGAGCTCAGCACCTGTTTATAAGCTGCGTTGCAGCTCAGGTGCTGAGCTCCTCTCTAATATGCAGGCATTACATGCCTACCCTTGTCACTGCCATGTTGGGCCTATTGGGCCTGCGGGCCTGCATCCTGGCCCATGTGCAGATGGGTTTCTAGTCGTATGCAGGCCGTGTGGCCCATTAGGCGGCATTTTTTATTTTTTCTATTTTTTTTTTGTTTTTTGAATTATTTATTTTCTTTTGATTTTTGCTTTATTTTTTTATTCTTTTTGCTTTTAGCTCAGAATAATTATAAACTTTCTGTTACTCAATTAGTTTCCAAATTTGAATAGTTTAAATTTTAATTCTTTACGAAAATACTAGAGGTTTATAAAAGCTTTTTAGTTGATTCCTTTTGCTATTAGAGTTTATAAAAGCATATCAAATGAACTCTGAAAAGGTTGAAAGTTTGCATGGTATCATCATTTCATCCACATAGCATGTTCAAGAAAGTTGAGAGGGTTACGGCAAAAACTGGATGCACTTCGTGTACAAAACGGACAATCTCTTTCAAAGTATCAGGATTTCATACGGAAACTTGTCTGTTACAAAGGGATTTCATTTTTTAAAACTTATTTGAACTCCTGACTTTTTGTGTGTTCAAAATGCACCATTTAAAGCCACATCATCATTTTTCAATCCTTTCTGACTTCATTTGTTATTTTTCATGCATTTACTAATTATTTTGAGCTATAAGACCCTAAAATTGAAAAGCATTTCAAATGAACTCTAAAAAGGTTGAAAGTTTGCATGGTATCATCATTTCATCCACATAGCATGTGCAAGAAAGTTGAGAGGGTTACGGCAAAAACTGGATGCACTTCGTGTACAAAACGGACAATCTCTTTCAAAGTATCAGGATTTCATACGGAAACTCGTCTGTTATAAAGGGATTTCATTTTTTAAAACTTATTAGAACTCCTGACTTTTTGTGTGTTTAAAATGCACCATTCAAAGCCACATCATCATTTTTCAATCCTTTCTGACTTTATTTGTTATTTTTCATGCATTTACTAATTATTTTGAGCTACAAGACCCTAAAATTGAAAAGCATTTCAAATGAACTCTGAAAAGGTTGAAAGTTGGCATGATATCATCATTTCATCCACATAGCATGTGCAAGAAAGTTGAGAGGGTTACGGCAAAAACTGGATGCACTTCGTGTATAAAACGGACAATCTCTTTCAAAGTATCAGGATTTCATACGGAAACTCGTTTGTTACAAAGGGATTTCATTTTTTAAAACTTATTTGAACTCCTGACTTTTTGTGTGTTCAAAATGCACCATTCAAAGCCACATCATCATTTTTCAATCCTTTCTGACTTCATTTGTTATTTTTCATGCATTTACTAATTATTTTGAGCTATAAGACCCTAAAATTGAAAAGCATTTCAAATGAACTCTGAAAAGGCTGTAATAGCACGATCCGCAAGACCTAGAAGGGATCTACACATGACATCGGTGGCTCCTCCTCCGCCTGCTATTTGCCGCTTTGACACTGTTGACAGATCCGAGTTCCATCTGCTAGGCTCCAATGGTAGATGTTACGGGCAACTGTATGTGAATCCCACTCTAAGGGATCACCCTTCTCTATCCCAGATATGGCGGTTATGGAGTTGATGGCTCGTGTTTTTTTTCTCTTTTGCTTTATTTTTTGTTTTGTTTCTACTTATAACAAAAAACTTATTTATTTTATTTCTAATTACTTATGTATTTTACTTTAATTATTTTATTTTTATTTATTTTACTGCTGCTATTTTTATTTATTTTACTGCTGCTATTTTACTTAATTTATTAAGATTTATTTATTGTAGTTACTATAGTTTATTTTATTTTATTTTATTAAGGTTTATTTAGTTTTGTTTATTTTATTAAGGTTTATTTATATTATAAATATAAAAAAATGAACATAGATGCACTTATAGAGAAAATTAAACCTAAATTCATAGTAAATTTCAATTTACTGTGAATTTAGGTGAAATTCCCTGTATAAGGGCATCTATTTTCACTTTAAGAGAAGCTCAACAAGGCATAGAGGGACGGACTTATAAACTGGTGTGAGCACCCTTCGGTTGGCGAGGTGGGACTAAACACTGGCCGCAACTAGGACCAGCCCTTTAGTCCCGGTTTGTGGTATGAACCGGGACTAAAGGGTGGTGGGACAGGAGCGTGGCCCATTGGTCCCGGTTTGTCCCATCAACCGGGACCAAAGGGTCCGGATGAACCGGGACCAATGCTCCCACGAGGCCCGGTAGGCCCCTGGCCGCACGAACCGGGACCAATGCTCACATTAGTCCCGGTTCGTGACTGAACCGGGGCTAATGTGAAAACTGCCCTGTGACCTAAGCCCTGTTTTCTACTAGTGGGAGAGTATATGCGCCAAGGGGGTGGGCAACAAAAATAAAAGTATAGAAAGTTGTCACATGGCAGTAGTCAACCTACCATCTGTGTAAGTTAAAGCTGATGCAAAGTTGATTGGACTGCGGATGACACACTTGGCAAACTTCTAGGACTCATATATGCATTTTTCATAGTTTAGGACTAACTTCAAACCCACCGAATATTTTTAGAAATTTGCGAACGGAAACATTTTTCAATGGGCTTTTATCTCGTGGTAGGTGAGTTCCAAGAAAAGGAAAAACTCGTGGCGGCTGCCAGCAATGAACACTTCGCCGTTTCTTCTTCCAATGTGTCACCTCTGAACACCATGGCGACCTCGGGTGCAGCGCGGCGAGGAGCATGGATGAAGCGCGAGCAATGTTCCGGTCCTCCTTCTCCATCTCATTCTTCCCTCTCACTCACGTTCCCTCTAGCTCTCCAAAGGAGTGCGAGGAGCATGCATGGATGGAGTGTGTGCTGTAAAAATGGCGGGAGGCATGCAGTACGTTCCTTTCTTGTCCTTCCTGGCAGATTCTGATCTAAAGAGGAACGGGAGAAAAGGGGTGGAAAAGCTCACCAAAATGGATCGGCAGCGGCATACATTGCCTGCAACTGCAAGCAAGGAACCATATGCGATGCGTGGATGCTTTGCCAAAGGGAAAGCAACAGCAAGGTGCCAAGAGCAGCTCGAGCCATTACCGCTACACCACCCGTCATCTTCTCAAACACACACGCCTTCTCCTTCCATCTCTTGCGGCGCGTTCTGTCGCAGAGTGGAATTTCCTTTTGATGCAAGCAAAAGATGATTGACTGATCGTGTACATATCTTCGCCTGAGACTGGGTTTCTTGGAGATAACATTTTTATTTCCTCTGCAAGTGTCCTTAACTCGCTCCTCCTCCAAGCTCCAACCCTCGGCGCTCTAGAGGTACTTGCTGCAATGCACCAAACCAGTAGTAATTTTAGAGAAAGTGGACTCACTACCGGAATCGCACCCTATGCCGACGGCCCTGGCTGTCGGCATAGCCCTGATTGGCCGTCGGGACAAGCCTATGCCGACGGCCCCCGTCGGCAACATATCCGTCGGCGTAGTCCGGGAGGCCGTTGGCATAGGCCCTATCCCGACGGTGTCCGTACATCTATGCCGACGGCCCTGGCCGTCGGCAACGTTACCTCGTAACGGCGGCCGCCGTCAAGTGCTGACCAACGCCTGCTCGCCATGTGGCAAGCCTATGCCGACGGTCAGGCCGTCGGCATAGGCCTGCCACGTGGCAGCAACTGGGCTCTCCTGGGGCAAGGCTAAGCCGACGGCCTGGCCATCGGCTTAGTTTATATGTATGCCGACGGCCAGGCCGTCGGCATATACTTGCCGAGGAGCTCCCAGTTGCTGACACGTGGTGTCTATGCCGACGGCTAGGCCGTCGGCTTAGTTTAAATCTATGCCGACGGCTAGGCCGACGGCATAGATGCCACGCGTCAGCAACTGGGAGCTCCTGCCGTCGGCATAGTTTGTATTTGATTTTTTTTCTTTTTTCTGTTTGTTTTCAAATCAATTCAATTCAGATATATAGCACATATCAGCAGATATATATGATGGAAATAGACATATAGAACACATCTAAGTATCATCCGTCACCATCACAACAATATATGCATAAGCATCATCATAATCAACATAAAGATAAGCATAAGCATATAAAGAAGCACGCAAGTCATCTAAAGGACCATCAAAGACCACAAGTTTATCATCATCACCACACACAAGTCATCTAAAGATACATAAGCATAAGCACACAAGTAACCAAAAGGCTTAAGCGCCAGGACGTCGAGCACCGCGGAGGTCGTCACCGCCAAGACTGCTGAAGCCCGGGTTGTCAGTGCTAGCGGCAGCGCTACCGCCAAGACCGCCTCCACCTCCGCCTCCGCCTCCATGGATCGGAGTGGTCGGGCTCCGTGACTCGGGAGTGCTGCGAAGACCACCGCCAACGGTTGATCCACCGGTTCCCTGGATGTTGAAAAGACATATTAACGGGATATATGACTGTGTTGAAAGGCATGATATGCTTTGAGTGAATAGATTGGGGATGAACTAACCGGCGAGGGGCCAGCGTTCTGTGCCACAAACTCCTCAAAGGTCAGCAACGTTGGTTGTGCTGGAGGACCCTCTGCTGATGGCCATTGAGGACACCTGCCGGCCGCCATTTCCTGAAAAGCATGCTGCATCTGGCGATCCCTCTGCTGATGGTATGCATGAAGGCGGTCGTGCCACGCCATGGTCTCCTGGCGTGTGTACTCCATGTAGGCCTACAGTATGACATGATGAAACTCATAAAACTACTAAATGCGGAAAATAAAGGGAGCAATGAAGATAAAAGGGAAAATACTTACAGTTTGCTGCTCCTGAAAGAGGAACAGTGACGGTGCACTGCTCATGGGCGTGCTCATGCGCTGGCTCAGGGTCGGGTCGATCCGACGGAGCTGTGTGTAGGAGATAGTAGGAGTGATCACAGCATCGAGAACCGCCTCCCGACCGTGCTCCTTCGGCCCCATGCCCACCACCACCCTTTCGTCCAGATCCGCCGCAATGGGGTCAGGTGTGTCAGGATGTAACGCCAGATACCCATCGGAGTAGGCCTTCTTCCTATGCGCGGTCTTCTTGCCGTAGTACTTGGGCTCGCCAGGCTTGGGGTCCTTTCGCGTATGGGCGATCTCCCACACCTGCATGTGTGAGAGCGGCCGCTTCAGTTTCTCCTCCTGCACCACCAAACAGAGGTTAGTCATACATAAGAAAGTAATGGTAAATAGAAGAAGAAGAATGTTTAATGGGGTTAGTCATACATTAACTGCCTTGTGGAGATAGTGGTTTCGGTTTTCCTGAGCATGTACTCCCTCCTTCCCTCGGTTAGCCTTGTTTTTGACTCTCATAGCCGCCCAGGTTCCAGCCTCATCACACCAAAGATCCACCAATGCCGCCCAGGACTCGTCTTTTCCATAACACCAATTTGGTAACACCTACATAATGAAAGCATAATGGCATGTCAACATGAAACGGTGAAATGTACCACAAGGTAATGAAAGCATAATGAAAGCATAATGAAAAATCTTTTATACTTACCTTCAAGAACTCGTCCCTCTCCAAGGTAATGCCCATCCTCCGCGCGTCTTCCTTGGTCATCTTCACACCAAGATAGTCGTGATGGTATGTCGAGATGGCCACATAGCGCACCTCGTACTGCATCTGGCGGGCCTTCTTCTTGCATTGGCGCAGCACAATCTGGTCCGCTCTGGCCCTGTGCTCCGGGAGAACTCGATAGAATTTCTACAATCATGCACGAAACAAGAATGGAAGAAGCCATGAGTTAAATCATTCATGAAACTAGAATGGACTTGTGCTTCTGAAGAGAACTCACCCAGAAAGTGGTGATCACGGCCTTGGCATGGATCCCATGGTCCGCGTGGAGGGCCGCTTCCCAGTGCTCCCAGCTCGTGGCCAAGACCCGATGGTTCGGGTGCCTGACTGGATCCGGACAGTACAACCCCGGCCAGTGTAACTTCAGCAAGACGGTGATGAGGCTGTTGGGAATACGGACCCCTTTAAAATATATCCAGTTGCTGCAAAAGAATGAACTATTAGCATGTGACAAGCAAAATAAATAACAACCGGAATGAGCATGTGACGAGCAAAATAATGAAATTATTATAAAGTGGCACTTACTCTTTCCCCGTGGGCTCAATGAGCCACTTCTGCTCCTCAGTAGCAGGAACATGCTTTGGTAGCTTTGCGTTACCACGCAGCCACCCCTTGTTGTCAACCCCCTCCCCGCCAGCACCATCATCCCCGCCACCACCCTCCTCCTCGCCTGCCTCCCCCTCCCCAACCTCCTCCTCATCCTCCTCCTCCTCCACCTCCTCCTCGGCCCCATCCCAAACCTCCTCCTCCTTGCCTGCCTCGTCGTCCTCCTCCTCCTCACCAGAGGAGGGTACCTCACTAGAGGATGGCCTCGAAGGCAACACCCCTAAGTCGGTGAGGGTGCGCTCTTTCTGGCCGCGACCCCCACCACCTCACCCTCTAGGGGCTCTCCCCCCGCCCCCTCCTCCTCTAGGGGCACCTCTCCCTCGACCTCCCTGTGAGGAGTCATCGTCAAGTAGCCGGGGGGAGGATTACGTGCTCGACCACTCCGACTAGGCAGGCCAACGACCTTGCGCAGGAAACCCACGCCGTCGGCCTTCCCCTTGCCCATGTTCCACGAACCTGCATTGAAAAGAGAATAAGCAATTAGTAAATTAATGAAATGAAGGAAAAGGCATGATAATAAACACATTAATAAAAATGCATAAAAGGCATATTCCTAAACTATAGAAAAAAAAGACTTGACACGTACATCTGCTAGAAACCATATGAATCATCACTGTTGTAACCTCTTTCTCGGTCCGTCTCATCATCACTATCAATCATATCATCTTCGTTGTCTGACGGAGGTGGAGGCTCTTCCTCATCGTCAGCGTCTTCGTTTAACTTTTCTAGCATAAGTATGTCATTTTCATTGACAATGGTCTCACCATCATTCCGTGCTTCGTCATCGTTTGGATCCACATCATCATCACCCAATGGTCTAGCGTCATCGTTTCTAACCACATCATCATCAGGTTGCTCTTGATAGAACACTCCCTCGTATGCCATGGGGTTAATGTTGTAGTAATCGTCTTCATTCGGGTTCGGTAGCTTACCATGTGGCGACACCTTGAACACAACTTCCCAACCCTTTAGGTACTCTTTCTGGCATGGGTAAGGCAGATAATATACTTGTGTAGCTTGGGTAGCCGCAATGAAGAGATCGGCTCCGGCATAGACGGTTGATGGTTTAACTTCGACCAAACCAATGGAAGGCGTATGTTTTACCCCCTCCCGCGGATCGAACCATCGACATTTGAACACAGGCAGACTTAGGGTCTCGCGCCCCTGGTGGAATTTAATCTCGTATATATTTTGTACCCTTCCGTAGTAGTCTACTGAATTTTGACCGGGGGTGTACACTCCGGTATTTATAGTTTTGGGATCAGGCCGGCTGTTCTGGTGATCCTCTGTATGGAAGCGATACCCATTCACATCACACTTTTTACATGTCATGACGGCAGGGTCAAAACCCATGGAAACCCATCTCAATTCATCATCCATAGATATGTTCGGATCTTTTCCCTACAAGTATAATTGAAATTGTTGCGTGCATTAGTTAACTAATAAATGTTGAACTAGGTATTTAATAGGGGAGTGTGGAAAATTACTTTCTCCATGAACCAAGCAACAAAATTTTTACGTCCAGGGTTTCCATGACGGAGAAGAGTAAGTGCCTCCGCCTCAGTAGGAGGATTCATTCCCGTCCATTCCTCTTGAACGAAATCACTAAAAAAAGAAAACCGGTGTTAGACCGGGACTAAGTGAACATAAAACATGATGATGTGGAAGACATAAAGGAATGGTGTAGTGGTGTTACCTCATCCACACTTCCTCAACTTCCCTGATGTTGTGCAAGATATAGAACATGAGGTCCTCCCACTCTTGTCGTGGCATGTTATAAGGTTTCGAGGCCCCAGCCCTCCCACCTTGCGCGTTGAATAGATGGAGCTTGGGTTGATACTTCGGCTCTTCTATATTGTATCGAGGCACCTTGTTATGCAGATGGGGAACGTGGTCTGGATAGTATGATGTCCTGAGGTCTGACACCTCCTCTAGGATAACTGCCTCAGCTATGGAAGCTTCAATCTTAGCTTTGTTTCCACATTTCTGTCGGAGATGCTTGTTCTGTCTCTCAGGGCGTACTGCCAGCGATTCTGCACAGCCCCCCCTCCCCCAACAATACCTCGTTCGCGAGGTGCAGAATGAGATGTGTCATCGGTGTAAAGAAGCCTGGCGGAAAGATCTTCTCTAGCTTGACTATCAACTCCGGTGCCTTCTTATGCAATTTTTCAATCACATCTTTACTTACTTCTTTAGCACAGAGCGTGCGGAAGAAATGGCTTAGCTCGGCAAGCACTCGCCAGACATGCTCGGGGACATAGCCTCGAACCATCACCGGCATTATCCGCTCAATCCATACATGGTAGTCATGACTCTTCAGGCCGGTCACTTTGCCCGTTGAAAGATTGACTCCCTTACTTATATTCGATGCATAACCATCGGTGAACTTCAAAATGTGTTTCAGCCAGATAAGTACTTCCTTTTTTTCTGACGGTTTAAGGACAAAGTCAGCATCTGGCCTGAACCAGTTTTTTCGACCGCCTGTGGGAGGCTTCATGTTCAGACGTGGTCTATCACAAATTCTCTGTTGATCGGCTCTAGCTTTAACGTTATCCTTCGTCTTATCGGGAATATTCAGGATCGTGTGGAAAAGGGACTCTGCCACATTCTTTTTGGTGTGCATCACATCGATATTGTAAGGAAGTTTGAGGTCCTTGAAATAGGGAAGCTGCGAGAAGGGGGTAATGTGAGTCCAGTTGTGCGTCTCACCATATCCCTCGAAGCCTTTGGCTTTGGCTTTGCCTTTGCCTTTGACTTTAGGCTGGAGAGCTTTTAGCTGAGCAAGAACATCTGCCCCCGAAAATGTTGGAATCTCGGTTACTTCATGAACAACCCGGCCTTTCATGAAGTTCTTCTTGTCTTCCCTGTCTGGATGGTCTGGAGGGAGGAACTGTCGATGCAGGTCAAAGGCTACATACTTGCCACCCTTACTCAGCCAAATCATTCGCAGAGCCTGCATGCACACTGGGCATGGCATCTTCCCAGTTGTACACCATCCGCAGACTAGAGCATAGCCGGGAAAGTCATGCATGCAATAGTGCAACCAAACTTTCATCAAGAAATTTCTCTACAGATCCTGGTCGTATGTCAACGTCGGAAAGTACCAAGAATGGTGCAAAGCATCCACCAGCGGCTGCATAAACACACCCAATTGCTTCCCCGGATAATCAGGCCCCGGAATGATGAGCGACAAGAACATGGTCTTGCGTTGCATTAGGGCACCGGGAGGAAGATTGAGCGGAATTACAAACACGGGCCAGCAGCTGTATGGATTGGACGACATACCATATGGATTCAACCCATCACCTGATATGGCTATTCTGACATTCCCAGCCTCAGCTGCTTCCTCGGGGTATTCTTCATCGAACGACTTCCATGCTTCCCCTTCCGATGGATGTACGATTTTTTTTGGATTGTACCTTATACCTTCCTTGTGCCACTTCATAATTTTGGCAGACTCCTTCGTGATGAAAAGGCGCTGCAGTCTTTTTATAAAATCAAGATACCGGAGAACCTTAACGGGGATGGTTAGCTGCTTTTTCTCACCATCCTCACCGACCACCTTAATGTACCGAGACGAACCGCACTGCCTACAGTACTTCTCATCCGCATACTCGTGCCTAAACAAAAGGCAATTCTTCGGGCAAACATCTATTTTCTCATAATCCATAGAGAGTGCCTTCATGATTTTCTTTGTATCGTACATGCTTTTCGGCAGTTCATGACCCTCAGGGAGGCTGTTAGCCCATACTCCCAAGAATGCTTCGAAGCATTTCTGGCTACAGCCGTACTCAGCCTTGACTGCAATCAGTTGCGAGATGGCATCCAGCTGAGATATTTTTGCACCCGCATAAAGAGGTTTCTTCGACGAGGCCAAGACCTCCAAGAAGGCCTTTCTGGTTGCCTCCGGCTCCTCCGGTTCATTCTCTGAAGGTGTCGCATTTCCCGTTTCTGCAACAATGACATCATCTAGCATGTCCCTGACCCCGTCGTCCTCATATCCATCGATGCGTTGTCGCATCACCTCCTCTCTACCATGGTCCTGCTCGGCTATGTTTATCGGCGGCATGTCAAAGTTTGGCATATATCCGTGCGTGCGAAGGTGCTCACTCATGTCCGTCTGATTTCTACGGTGACGTCTGGCACATCTCGCACAGGGGCATGGTGGGATAATTCTCATTGGACAACGGAATATCTCCTTCAAATACACATCGGTTTTCGCGATCCACTCTGATGTTACTCGATTCCGACGGATAAAACCACTGTACATCCACTGATTATCTGCCATCCTCTGCTTTTTTGCAAGCCACACAACATAATTAAGGATTCATTTAAATTAATCACATCAAATTTTCAGTTTCTACCGCGTTTAATCCACCTACATCTCTAATAGGTAAAGATGGGTCCTAATCCCACCCGAGGATGTGTAGATTGAATACGTTCTCCATTCTACCACGTTCCGAGACAAAATTTCGGCAGCACCTCCCCGCTGTTCTCCAGATACACGTCTCGGCAAATAGCCGAGAGAATGTGCTCCGGAGAACAATGGGGAGGCGCCGCCGAAATCCTGTCTTGGAACGGGGTAGAACATGGAGAACATACCCAATCTACACATCCTCGGGCTATCCGTGGAAAACGCTGGACAATCCGAAAGAGCTGCGGTGATAAATATGCAATTGAATGCATATTTATCGATGCAACCCTTTCGGACGGGAGACGCCTAGGTTACGCCAGGTGACTTGAGAATGAAATCTACTGATATGAAAAAAGGGAGGAGATGGACTTGTAGCTCACCCTCGGCTGTAGAGGAAGTAGTCGAACAGCAGAGGGGTGCTCAGGGGGGCCAATGCGTCGGACAACGGTCACTTTGATGAAATGCGACACCACAAAGCCTGCAAATTCCATCGCGACAAAAATTAGAACATCACAACTAATAGAGCATATTTAAAACATTTAAACATGCATTCATTTATTTTTGCATCATGTAGGCAAAAAAACTAACAACATTATCAATATATTCATCATCGTCATCACATATTCATCATCATCATTATCACCTATTCGTCATAATCATTGATCCATCTCATCGAACCAAATTTTTTTGCAAGATATGCAACATATAGCATCTCATCTAACCATTTTTTTTACTACCTATCTCACTATCTATCTAACT
This sequence comes from Triticum aestivum, assembly GCF_018294505.1. Lineage (NCBI taxonomy): Eukaryota > Viridiplantae > Streptophyta > Magnoliopsida > Poales > Poaceae > Triticum > Triticum aestivum. Next base: position 613,630,467 of record NC_057814.1, read on the forward strand.
ATCTAACTATCTACCTATCTAACTATCTATACAACTATCTATCTAACTATGTATCTAACTATCTAAATATCTATCTAAATACCTATCTAACTAGCTACAAAATTACTAAAAAAACACTAAAAAATACATAAAATTTTCACCTTCGAGAGGGCCGGCCGGAGTTGGGGCGGGGAGGCGCGGAGTC
>NC_057814.1:613632042-613632955 GCF_018294505.1 Triticum aestivum
AAGATCCCCTCCGTGTAGACCCGACGCGTCTGTTTCACCCCTTCAGGTGCCGGCGGCACCTAGAGGGGGGATACGGACGCGTCGGGTCTACACGGAGAGGATCTTGCTGTGGGTCTGGCCCGGATGTTGCTCCAAAGTGTTCCTATGGGCTGACCTAACACAACCGGGTGGATAGATCCACTGCTCAAAGCCCGTCCGTGCAAAGTCAAAGGGCTGGATCCCGTGGTCAAACGCTACAGGGCTAGGCGGGACGGGGGCCCTGGGGGGTAGCAATGCCACCCGAGCGTCGCACCGGGCCCTCATACATGCAGGGTGGTGTGGTGGCATGTCCGAAGAGGCGGCACGCGTCTCCGGGGTGTGCCCCCATCACGAACGGCGATGACACGGTAGTAGACGTTCTGCGATAACAATGCGGCGTGAATATTAATAAATGCTCGGAGCGCGATAAAATCATGAGTTTTTTACATGACGTGGGCACATGTGTTGTAGGACTGATGGTAATTTTTCATAATTGTTGGTGATGGAGTAGTATCTGAACAATTCCCTCTACGCGGATTGCTCTTCGCGTGTCTACGACTGTGGCCGGCGGCCTCCGGGGGCTAGCATGCCGCCAAATCTTGCGTAGGCGGCCTCTCACAAGTCTGGAAATGTTGTGGCGGGTGCAAACACCAGGTACGCATCTCCGGGGTGTGCCCTCCCTCACGGACGGCGCCGCCGCCGGCACCTGGAAGGGGGAAACGGACGCGTCGGGTCTACATGGAGGGGATCTTGCTATGGGTCTGGCCCGGATGTTGCTCCAAAGTGTTCCTATGGGCTGACCTAACACAAACGGGTGGATAGGTCCACTGCTCAAAGCCCGTCCGTGCAAAGTCAAAGGGCAAGATCCCGTGGTCAAACGCTACAGGGTTAGGCG
>NC_057814.1:613633535-613635403 GCF_018294505.1 Triticum aestivum
TCTTGCTATGGGTCTGGCCCGGATGTTGCTCCAAAGTGTTCCTATGGGCTGACCTAACACAACTGGGTGGATAGGTCCACTGCTCAAAGCCCGTCCGTGCAAAGTCAAAGGGCTAGATCCTGTGGTCAAACGCTACAGGGTTAGGCGGGACGGGGGGCCTACGGGGGTAGCAATGCCACCCGAGCGTCGCACCGGGACCTCATACATGCTGTACGGTGTGGTGGCATGTCCGAAGAGGCGGCACGCGTCTCCGGGGTTTGGCCCCCTCCAAGTGACGGCGGCACTGCCTTGCGTGCAGGGGGCACACCGCGGAGCCCCAAGACGGGCGTCTACTCATGCCTGAACACTTTCACATATGCATGGGACCCGTGTGATGTTTCGGTGACATAGCTAGACCCCGAATCCCCCCACCAACCAGAATTCCCTCCGTGTCGACCGTTTCCCCCCTTCGTGACACAGCGATAGCGACGTTCGTAACGGGGGGCAATCGATATACCATCGGGGTATGTTTTTTTAGATAAGGCAAAATTATCTTATGCAAAAACAAAAACTAAAATAAAGTAAAAATAACAAAATAAAGTAAAAATAAAAAAATTAATTAAAATAAATGTATGCCGACGGCAAGGCCGTCGGCATATCTGTGCACACACGGAGGTGCAGTCCCACGGATCGATGACGTGGCATGGCACACGGATCGATGATGTGGCAGAGGGGCCTATGCCGACGGCTATGCCGTAGGCATACCTTCGCCATAGATATTATAAAGCAAAATTAAAAATAAAACTAAATAAACATATGCCGACGGCAAGGCCGTCGGCATAGCTGCGCACACGGATCGATGACGTGGCAGATTGGCATGGGCCCGGTCTATGCCGACGGCCTTGCCGTAGGCATACCTCTGCCATAGATATGCCGACGGCCGCCGTTACCTCCCGTCGGCGTAGCTTCAACGCCGTCAAACGGTCAGCGCTGACCGGGTAGGTGGGCCCGGGCTATGCCGACGACCGCGCCTATGCCGACGGTCCCCGTAGGCGTATCTCAAGCGGTCCCGACGGCCTCGTCTATGCCGACGGCCCCGTCGGCATAGATGGATGTACGCCGACGGCTTTACTACGCCTACGGCCTGTCCTCGGCCGTCGGCATAGATGAGGCCGTCGGCGCAAGCAGTTATTCTGGTAGTGACTCAGGGTGGAAGAGGTTGGGGAAGAGTGAGGATTTCAGGAAATTGTGTGTAGGGGAGGGATTCACCAAATCCCCAATAATCCCTAGCCCTCTTGGGGCTTGAAAACCCTTTGTGCCAAACAAGGCGGCTATGGCGTAACCGCCGCTGCCCACGCTCCCCTCCGGTGCCTCCCCCGGCCCTTCCCTGCCCCTCGCTGCCGAGAGAACGCCGCCATGGCAAGCCTGCGGTGTGCGCCTCCTGCTGGCCGCGGCCGTCCGTGCCGTGCTAGCTCCCTCCATCCCCGTCGGCGTGCCTCATTGGCATGAGAGAGGAAATGTGGCAGGGTATGTTGATTCCGGCTGTAGTATTTCAATCCACCAGTAACACCGTGTGAGGCCACTGGGGTGGATCGTGCTGTTTGCAATTGCACGATGAATCTCTCTGCCTTAATTATGTCTGATGAAACTGCGCCGTGGAATCGCTGGATCCAGTTACCTTGGCCTGGGGATGATACAGCATCGATGTCAAGATTGGACTGTCAAATAAGATGGAGGTACTAGTATACTCGCAGTAGTATGTTCCTTTCTTTTCCTTTATGGAAATGAAGTATATATATATATATATATATATATATATATATATATATATATATATATATATATATATATATATATATATATATATATATATATATATATATATATAT
>NC_057814.1:613635797-613640942 GCF_018294505.1 Triticum aestivum
ATATGTACTGCCTGGATGACCAGCAACGACATTGCCTGCAACTGCAAGCAAGGAACCATGCCATGCTTTGGCAAAAGGAAAGCAACAGCAAGATGCCAAAAGCAGCTCGTAGCGTTACCATTACGCCACCCATCTTCTGCTCTGTCTCTTGGCAGTGCATCCCGTTGCAGAGCTCTAACACAAAATGACAGAGAGAAATTTTTGTTTTGTTTCAAGCAAGATGATGGAGTGATCAGAGATACCTTTGCCTTGGGCTGGGTTTTCTTGGAGATAACTCTTCTTTTCCTCTGCAAGTGTTGTTCGCCCCTCCTCGACCTGATTCGCCCGTGGAGCTCCAGAGGTAGGTGCTGCAATTGCATCTTATACCATCACCCCTATCTGCTTAAGAATTTCGCACGAGCATTTAAACAACTGATATACAATATAACAAAAAGCAGCACACGACAGTTGCTTCCTGTGTAGTATACCTTTTTTTACTAGCTAGGTTGCTTGAAGAGGGGGGCTTACAGGGGAAGCTACCGGGAACTGTTATGCACAAATTGCTAATAAGGCAGTGGTTGCTTGGCTACTCATTACAACTAGTTTCACTTAACCAAACTGATGACAGGGAGATGATGGATTGTAATAAGAGTGGTAACTAGTATGTTTCTCTCTTTTTCCTTTACGCAAATGAAGTTTATGCGATGCCTCGCAGATTCTGCTCTAAAGATAAAAGAAAAGTTCACCAGTGGACCAGCGGCGATCGACACTACCCGCAAGTGCAAGCAAGGAACCATGGATGCATGCTTTGGCAAAAGGAAAGCAATAACAAGATGCCAAAAGCACATACCGTTACCATTACACCACCCATCTTCTGAAACATACACGTCTGCTCTACCTTGCAGTGCGCTTTCTGTTCCAGAGCTCTACCAAAGCTCGCGCCATTGACAAAAGCGAAATTTCCTCTTGTTTTAAACCAAGATGACCGAGTGATCAGATATATCCTTGCCCGGGACTGGATTTCTTGGGGACAATTTTTCTATTCTCTGCAAGTGTTCTTCCCTCCTCCCCGGCTTGATTCGCGCTTGGGGCTTCTAGAGGTACTGCAAATTGCATCTCGTGCATGCATATGTAATATATGATCTTGTCTTGTCATAGGTTTTGACAGCGTGTGATCAGGAGTTTAAGCATCTTGCTTTTGTAGGGAGTGGAGAAATCTGCGCCCCATGGGTTAGATATTTGTTTATCCCGGTCTTCTTCTGCTGGTATTAGTTTTCTGTCAAGAAGTTCAACATGCCCAGACTGGTTCGTACCTCTTCTCCCCTCACGAAGTCCAATGCTTGATTTATATTTGTGTGTTCCTACATTATTTTTTTAGCACTAACAAAACTTTGGACTGAAGCAACCCACGGTATGAACTGGTATTTTGTACACTTAAATATAGTTCGGCTTCATTTAAACTTTCAAACTGGCTGCATGCATTAACTGATCTTACAACTAAGGCATCATTTGTTGCTTTAGTTTAATAAATGGCATCATTTGTTGATTTTTTTCTCGAAACAGTGTAGCGACTAGACCTCAAACGGTCCGATCTCTGTGCATCAGTGTCATCCCTGGATCGGTAATGCTGACACGCACAGTACTTGAGGATTTATAACAGAGTAGCAATCACACACTTATTACATCGAATGTCTCAAAAGAGAACTTATTACAATAAATATGGCTTAAGGCCATCTAATACGATAACAGCGGAAGACTTGGAAGATAGAGTGAGTCCATCAACTCCAACGGCATCACTGAGTGAAAGACCACGACCTAAGGCACCTTACTTGTCGTCTGAAAAGTCTGCAACATGAACGTTGCAGCCCGAAAACGGGCCAGCACATGGAATATGCTGGCAAGGTAACACAAGAGTAATGAACAGAAATAATAGCTATCACTACATGCATATTTGGCTGGTGGAGGCTGTATGGTTAATATGTTTTGCGAAAAGTCAATTTTTCCCTACAACAAATGAATAAATTTTATTTAACTATCATGGTGGTTGTTAAACATTAAGAAGGTTCACCCAACTCAATCTCAATTAAGCATCATCATTAAACCCACATCAAATTATATTAAGAGTGATGAGATCCACATGATAATCCAAGAACTAGATACTCAAAACGTCCATAACCGGGGACACGGCTAACCATGATTAGTTTGTACACTCTGCAGAGGTTTGCGCACTTTTCCCCACAAGACTTGATCTCCTCCGTTGGATTTCTCGCACTACATGATGTTTGAGAAACGGATGACCGAGACACGGTCTTTTCGAAAAGGTCCCCTTAACCGATAGATAGACCGGTACACCTACAATCCCCTACATCTGCTAGCCCATCATGGAAAGGTTTCCCACAACTTACTCAACTATGCCAGAGCCCATAATGGCATGTGGCTGCACACGGAAGTTTCTAGCATGAATAATCTTATGATCTCTTTGAGCCTGGGTGGCAGTCCATAGGAGAATCACATGGTACCCCGGAATTTCCAAAAATACAGGCAACACTGGGTTCCCCAGGTGCCTCAATCAACCCAGATGTGTATTACAGTAGCCACCTTAAGTTAACCATTAATTAACAATACTCACATCTATCATGGATACACTCACCCAATCCACGTCTTCGAGCATAACATAGCAATATAAGCAACGTAGAAGTAACTCCCAAAGGTTTGGTAATAAACAGGACAATAGGTACTACCTCATCTACTTCCCAAAAACCACATATTAATCAGATCCTAATCATGCAATTGTTTGAGGATTGATCTAATGCAATAAAACTGGGTAGTTAAGAGGTATGATCAAAGTGTTACTTGCCTTGCTGATGATCCGTGAAACCTAGAGACTCGTAGTACCACGCTTCGCACTCCGGGTACTCTATCGCAAACAAACAAGCATACAATAAGCAATCAAGCAAAGACGCACGAGTAAAACTCAAATAAGAAATCTAACCAGAAAGTTCAACTTAAGAACTCCGGTTTGCAAAAAGAATCAAATCAAACGAAGTAACGAAACTCAAACTGTGAAAGAGACAAGCTCTAATTACTAATCTGGACTAAAGTCAAATTTTACAGTATCAAAACTTGTTCAAGTTGATTAAACAGAAAGAGGGCTTCGAGACGAAACTCGAAACTCTAGGCGCTTGAATCGCCTGATTCCGATAAACGAGCGAAAAGATAAACTACAACGAAAATCGGGTCAGAAATCACGATCGAAAATAATCGCGAAAACCCTGGAAAAAGAAAAACTGACGAACAGGCTAACGAACGAACGTTCGCTGTCTGTGACTAACGGGTGAACGGCGTTCGTTAAAACGAACGTACGGATGAACGTCCGCAAAATAAATAAGCCGACGGAAAAACCGAACTAAAGAAATAAACCGAGAAAAAATACCGGGGTTATCCGAAGAAAACCGACCGGTCAACGGCGAGATCCGGCACAGCGGCGGATGAAGCGGCGGGAGGCGGCGGCGGCGGCGGCACGGCGGCGGATGAAGCGGCGGGAGGCGGCGGCGGTGCTAGGGTCCGGCGGCGGGGAGCGGGCTGCGGTGGGCTGGCGGGTGGGCTGAGGGGCAGGGGCCCCCGGCTTATAAAGCCCCCCGGGCGGTGGCAGAGTCCGGGTCGCCCACGGCCCGGTAGGTCGGTTCAATTTTTTTTAAACAATTCTGACATGCAGAAAAAGAAAGAAAAGAAATACTAAACGGACTTAAAAAATCCTAAAATAAATTTTCCCCGTCCTCTAAAATTCTACCGGACAAGGTGAACATTTATTTGGGACTCTAGTGCAATTTTGAAAAAGCATATTTTTCCTAATTCAAATAAAATAGCGATAAAACTCCAAATAAAATTTTATTTGATTTTAATATTAAATCTCCAATGTTTCTTTATTTTGAGGAAGTCATTTTATCCCCTCTCTTTTATTTTCATAAAAGAAATATTCGAAGAGAAAATAATTAAAATCAAACGATCCTCTTTTCAAAATTTGAGAAAACTCAAATATGAAAATAACGAAATTCCCAACTCTCTCCGTGGATCCTTGAGTTGCGTAGAATTTCTAGGATCAAGCCAAAAATGCAATAAAATATGATATGCAATGATGACCTAATGTATAACATTCCAAATTGAAAATTTGGGATGTTACAAACCTACCCCCTTAAGATGAATCTCGCCCTCGAGATTCGGGTTGGCTAGAAAATAGGTGAGGGTGATCCTTCCGTAGGTCTTCCTCTCGTTCCCAGGTGGCTTCATCTTTGGTATGGTGGCTCCACTGAACCTTGCAAAACTTGATAACTTTGTTGCGTGTAACTCGGCTGGCAAATTCGAGAATCTTGACTGGTTTCTCCTCGTAGGTCAAATCGCTATCCAACTGAATCACTTGCAGTGGCACTGTATCTCTCAGAGGAATATCAGACATCTCTGCGTGGCACTTCTTCAACTCAGAAACGTGAAACACATCGTGAACTCCTGACAATCCTTCGGGCAACTCCAATTTGTAAGCAACTTCTCCCATACGTTCCAAAACTTTGTATGGTCCCACAAAACGTGGTGCTAACTTTCCCTTAACTCCAAAACGTTTAACCCCTCGAAGTCGAGAATCTGAACTTGAATCATCCAACGCTCTTCTTCTGGTAAAGTGGCGTTGTAGGTCCCGGTGAAGCTTGGTATTCCAATGGTCAGGTATTTAGTGACTTCCTTCAAGTGTCATCCAAACAGTGTATCTTCATCCGGTTGAGTGAACTTGATCCTTGCATCTGCCATCCTAAAGAGTAGAAAATGGAGAGGAGTCAGAAATGAGAAGATCGTAGTGATCTAGGGCTTTAGCTTAGTGGTCGTGTCCTACAGTAAGTGTGTGCTCTGATACCATCATGTAGCGACCAGACCTCAAACGGTCTGATCTCTGTGCATCAGTGTCATCCCTGGATCGGTAATGCTGACACACACAGTACTTGAGGATTTATAACAGAGTAGCAATCACACACTTATTACATCGAATGTCTCAAAAGAGAACTTATTACAATAAATATGGCTTAAGGCCATCTAATACGATAACAGCGGAAGACTTGGAAGATAGAGTGAGTCCATCAACTCCAACGGCATCACTGAGTGAAAGACCACGACCTAAGGCAC
>NC_057814.1:613661858-613668334 GCF_018294505.1 Triticum aestivum
GTAAACTGGGTTCCTCTATCTGATACAATGGTCCTCGGAACTCCATGCAGACATACGATCCTGGTCATGTATATCGTTGCCAACTTAGCGCTGGTGTAAGTGGTCTTCACTGGGATGAAATGAGCTACTTTCGTCAAACGATCGACTACAACCCGTATCGAGTCATAGCCTGAACGAGTCCTGGGCAATCCCGTGATAAAATCCATGCCTAGCTTATCCCACTTCCATTCGGGTATCGGCAATGGCTGTAACAATCCAGCTGGCTTCTGATGTTCTGCCTTCACTCTCTGACATACATCACAAACTGCTACATACTCCGCAATATCCTTCTTCATTCCGGTCCACCAGAAACTGTCCTTCAAATCCAGATACATCTTGGTATTTCCTGGGTGAATCGAATATGGCGAATCATGGGCCTCCTGCAAAATCAACTTCCTGATCTCCGGGTCATTAGGCACATATACGCGGTCCTCAAACCATAAGGTATCGTGCTCATCTTCACGAAATCCTTTAGCCTTTCCTTTGCTCATCTTTTCCTTTATCTCGGCAATCTCCTTGTCCGTCTTCTGAGCTTCTCTGATCTTATCCATCAAAGTAGACTGAATCTCCAATGCTGCTACATAGCCTCTCGGAACCATCTCCAAACATAGCTCACGAAGATCCTCTGCTAACTCCTTGGGTAACTCTCCGGTCATGAGTGTATTGACATGACTCTTGCGGCTCAACGCATCGGCTACTACGTTAGCCTTTCCGGGATGATAACGCAATTTCATATCATAATCCTTAATGAGCTCCAACCATCTCCTCTGCCTGAGATTCAACTCCTTCTACGTGAAGATATACTTCAAACTCTTGTGATCCGTGTTTACCTCGCAATGGTTTCCGATGAGAAAATGTCTCCAAGTCTTCAACGCATGCACTACGGCTGCTAACTCCAAATCATGGGTAGCATAATTCAACTCATGGGGTTTAAGCTGTCGTGAGGCATATGAAACAACTCTTCCCTCCTGCATAAGTACGGCTCCAAGTCCTCGACGAGAAGCGTCGCAATACACTTCATAATCCTTGCGTTGATATGGCAGAATCAACACTGGTGATGTAACCAAACGTTTCTTCAACTCCTGAAAACTGGCCTCACATTCCTCGGTCCATTTAAACTTGGTGTCCTTCTTCAACAACTCCGTCATGGGTTTTGCAATCTTTGAGAAATTCTCAATGAACCTCCGGTAGTGTCCTGCGAGTCCAAGAAAACTCCGGATCTCTCCAACTGACGTGGGTGCCTCCCAATTTGTCACAGTGACAACTTTGGTGGGGTCTACTGCTATTCCTTCTCCGAATATAACATGTCCAAGGAATCCCACTTCCTTCAACCAAAACTCACACTTGCTGAACTTGGCGTATAGCTGATGTTCTCTGAGCTTCCCAAGTACCAAACGCATATGCTCCTTATGCTCCTCTTCATTCTTTGAGTAGACCAGAATATCATCAATGAACACCACGACGAACTTATCCAAAAACTCCATAAACACCTTGTTCATCATGCTCATGAAATAGGCAGGTGCATTAGTCAGGCCAGATGACATAACAGTATACTCATATAGCCCGTACCTCGTGGTAAAAGTTGTCTTAGGTATATCCTGCTCTCGAATCTTCAGCTGGTGGTATCCTGATCGCAGATCGATCTTGGAAAACACTTTAGCTCCTTGCAGCTGATCAAACAAATCATTGATCATTGGCAGTGGGTACTTGTTCTTGATCGTTACTTCATTCAATCCACGGTAATCAACAACCATCCTCAACGATCCATCCTTCTTCTCCACTAGAAGCACTGGTGATCCCCAAGGTGGCGAACTTGGGCGAATATAGCCTTTATCCAGTAACTCCTTAATCTGCTTCTTAATTTCCCCCAAATCCTTTGCGGGCATCCTGTACGGTCTCTTAGATATTGGCCCTGTGCCTGGCAAAATCTCGATCAAAAACTCAATGCCTCTATCCGGTGGCATGCCTGGCAACTCTTCTGGAAATACATCCGGAAATCCTTCACCACTGGTACTTCCTCCTGTACAACTCCTGATAAGGAATTTACTTGAGTCCTCTTCGGCACATGTCGGGATACATACTTAATCCTTCTCCCTTCTGGGGTGGTGAGCAAAATCGACTTACTGGCGCAATCGATGTTTCCTCCATACATCGATAGCCAATCCATACCCAGAATCACATCCAAACCTTGCGACTCCAAAATTATCAGGTCTGAGGGGAAAACATGTCTACCTATGGTCAATGGCATCTGAAAACATCCTTGGCTTGCCATATACTCCGCTCCTGGCGAGCTCACTAACATAGGTGTACTAAGAACTTTGGTGGACAGTTTATACTTATCCACAAATCCCCTTGATATGTATGAATGCGATGCACCAGTATCAAAAAGAACGATTGCAGTAAATGACTTAACCAAAAACTTACCTATTACTGCATCGGGTTGCGCTTCAACCTCCTCCACGCTAACGTGGTTCACTTGTCCCCTATTGAAAGGGTTGGGCTTCTTCCCGGAGCTTCCATTGCCGTTTCCATTCTTAGCTTCGGGACATTCATTGACGTACTGTCCCGTCCTCTGGCACTTGTAGCAAGTAACGTGGCTTAGATCTTTCTTGGCGAGCGTTGCTGGGTTGGAACGGTTCTGGCCGTTGCGTGCGAACTTCCTCCAGTGTGATTGTGACCTCCATGGTTATGCTGAAAAGATCCTCCCGAGTTCGGGGTAAAACGGGGCCTCTGCTGAGCTCCAGAATTATACTTCCCTTGTCCATACTTCCTCTTGCGGCTGTCAATCTGTTGCTGCTTCCCTTCAATCATGAGAGCTCTATCTACCAACTCCTGGTAGTTGTTGAAAGTTGCAACCATCAACTGCATGCTCAGCTCATCATTCAGTCCTTCCAGAAACTTCTCCTGCTCAGTTGCATCTGTAGCAACGTCATCTGGGGCATAACGTGCTAGCTTACTAAAATCATCCACATGCTGGCCAACTGTGCGTCCTCCTTGGCGTAAGTTGCGAAACTCGCACTTCTTCATGGCCATAGCTCCTGTTGATACATGGGCAGTGCGAAAAGCCTGCTGGAACTGGTCCCATGTAACAGTGTCGATGGGGTAAGTGGCTGTGAAATTCTCCCACCATGATGCTGCGGGTCCATCAAGCTGATGTGCGGCAAAACGCACTCTCTCCGCATATGTGCATCCTGCAGTGGTCAACTCCCTTCCAATCTTGCGGAGCCAATCATCTGCAACTATCGGCTCGGTGCTACTGGAGAACACCGGTGGATTCAGCCTTAGAAAACGGGCTAAGTGATCAACAGGTGGTGGTGGTGGGTTGTTGTTGTTGTTCCCCTGATTCTGATTCTGGACTAGTATCTGCATCAATGCATTCTGCTGCTGGATCAACTGGGTGATCTCCGGTGGGAAAACAAATCCGGTGTCACGTCTCGGAGGCATCTGATGGGTTTAGAGGGGAGATATTGGAATAGAAAAGAGGTCTAGTGAGAAAGCACTACCCATATGCACATGAGACAAACACAATCATATCACTCAATCAATCAAGCAAGGGCGTACAATCGGTCTAGAACTATTGTTAAAAGTGCTCGAACTACTACTATGTACATGGGGGAATACTACTACTGTTATGGTGGTCGACTAGAAAAATTAATCGGTACAAGACTCCATAATATCTGCTCCAGCTTCATCAACATAGTCATCATCGCTATCGTCAGGGTCCGGGTCGGTGTCGTCGATGATGATGTAGTTCTCCGGGCAAGTGGAATCGTCGGCTTCTCCTCCTGGCGCGGGGTCTCCCATGAACACTCATAGCTTGTTTGTCAGATCGCCATTCTTCTCCACGAGTATCGTCATTTCCTCCTCATATCCATCGCGTGTAGACTTGAGTTCTTCCTCCAGCTCCATGATCTTGGTCATTGCCTTCTTCAGGTCTATCATGCCTGCGCACATCTGGTTCTCCTAGCGACGAATGTGCTGGTTTAACTCCTGGATGAATGCGGCAATCGATCTATCCTTCCTGGTGCTGATCATCTCCCATTGCTCATCTCGGCGCCCACAAATCTGATAAATAGTATCCTTGAGATCCATGTGGTAAACTTCTCCAATGCGTCCCATAGCAATGTGGGCTGCCATGCTCTTACCTAAACTCCAGGTTGGGGCATCAAAGGAAAACTCTATGGGCTCAGTGACTGGCATGAATGTTCTTCCAGGAATCTGAACTTGAATCATCCAACGCTCTTCTTCTGGTAAAGTGGCGTTGTAGGTCCCGGTGAAGCTTGGTATTCCAATGGTCAGGTATTTAGTGACTTCCTTCAAGTGTCATCCAAACAGTGTATCTTCATCCGGTTGAGTGAACTTGATCCTTGCATCTGCCATCCTAAAGAGTAGAAAATGGAGAGGAGTCAGAAATGAGAAGATCGTAGTGATCTAGGGCTTTAGCTTAGTGGTCGTGTCCTACAGTAAGTGTGTGCTCTGATACCATCATGTAGCGACCAGACCTCAAACGGTCTGATCTCTGTGCATCAGTGTCATCCCTGGATCGGTAATGCTGACACACACAGTACTTGAGGATTTATAACAGAGTAGCAATCACACACTTATTACATCGAATGTCTCAAAAGAGAACTTATTACAATAAATATGGCTTAAGGCCATCTAATACGATAACAGCGGAAGACTTGGAAGATAGAGTGAGTCCATCAACTCCAACGGCATCACTGAGTGAAAGACCACGACCTAAGGCACTTTACTCGTCGTTTGAAAAGTCTGCAACATGAACGTTGCAGCCCGAAAACGGGCCAGCACATGGAATATGCTGGCAAGGTAACACAAGAGTAATGAACAGAAATAATAGCTATCACTACATGCATATTTGGCTGGTGGAGGCTGTATGGTTAATATGTTTTGCGAAAAGCCAATTTTTTCCTACAACAAAGCAATAAATTTTATTTAACTATCATGGTGGTTGTTAAACATTGAGAAGGTTCACCCAACTCAATCCCAATTAAGCATCATCATTAAACCCAATCAAATTATATTAAGAGTGATGAGATCCACATGATAATCCAAGGACTAGATACTCAAAACGTCCATAACCGGGGACACGGCTAATCATGATTAGTTTGTACACTCTGCAGAGGTTTGCGCACTTTTTCCCACAAGACTCGATCTCCTCCGTTGGATTTCTCGCACTACACGATGTTTGAGAAACGGATGACCGAGACACAGTCTTTCCGAAGAGGTCCCCTTAACCGATAGATAGGCCGGTACACCTACAATCCCCTATATCTGCTAGCCTTTCACGGAAAGGTTTCCCACAACTTACTCAACTATGCCAGAGCCCATAATGGCATGTGGCTGCACACAGAAGTTTCTAGCATGAATAATCTTATGATCCCTTTGAGCCTGGGTGTCCATAGGAGAATCACACGGTACCCCGGGATTTCCAAAAATACAGGCAACACTGAGTTCCCCAGGTGCCTCAATCAACCCAGATGTGTATTAAAGTAGCCACCTTAAGTTAAGCATTAATTAACAATACTCACATCTATCATGGATACACTCACCCAATCCACGTCTACGAGCATAGCATAGCAATATAAGCAACGTAGAAGTAACTCCCAAAGGTTTGGTAATAAACAGGACAATAGGTACTACCTCATCTACTTCCCAAAATCCACATATTAATCAGATCCTAATCATGCAATTGTTTGAGGATTGATCTAATGCAATAAAATTGGGTAGTTAAGAGGTATGATCAAAGTGTTACTTGCCTTGCTGATGATCCGTGAAACCTAGAGACTCGTAGTAGCACGCTTCACACTCCGGGTACTCTATCGCAAACAAACAAGCATACAATAAGCAATCAAGCAAAGACGCACGGGTAAAACTCAAATAAGAAATCTAACCAGAAAGTTCAACTAAAGAACTCCGGTTTGCAAAAAGAATCAAATCAAACGAAGCAACGAAACTCAAACTGCGAAAGAAACAAGCTCCGATTACTAATCTGGACTAAAGTCAAATTTTACAGTATCAAAACTTGTTCAAGTTGATTAAACAGAAAGAGGGCTTCGAGACGAAACTCTAGGCGCTTGAATCGCCTGATTCTGATAAACGAGCGAAAAGATAAACTACAACGAAAATCGGGTCAGAAATCGCGATCGAAAATAATCACGAAAACCCTGGAAAAAGAAAAACTAACGAACAGGCTAACGAACGAATGTTCGCTGTCTGTGACTAACGGGTGAACGGAGTTCGTTAAAACGAACGTATGGACGAACATCCGCAAAATAAATAAGCCGACGGAAAAACCGATCTAAAGAAATAAACCGAGAAAAAAAATAAAAAAACCGGGGTTATCCGAAGAAAACCGACCGGTCAACGGCGAGATCCGACACGGCGGCGGCGGCTCCGGCGACGGCGGGCGGCGGTGG
>NC_057814.1:613668646-613678254 GCF_018294505.1 Triticum aestivum
AGGGTTCGGCGGCGGGGCGCGGGCTGCGGTGGGCTGGCGGGTGGGGTGAGGGGCAGGGGGGCCCGGCTTTTAAAGCCCCCCGGGCTGTGGCAGAGTCCGGGTCGCCCACGGCCCGGTAGGTCGGTTCGATTTTCTTTTTTTTAAACAATTCCGACGTGCAGAAAAAGAAAGAAAAGAAATACTAAACAGACTCCAAAAATCCGAAATAAATTTTACCCATCCTCTAAAAATCTACTGGACAAGGTGAACATTTATTTGGGACTCTAGTGCAATTTTGAAAAACGCATATTTTTCCTAATTCAAATAAAATAGTGATTAAACTCCGAATAAAATTCTTATTTGATTTTAATATTAAATATCCAATATTTCTTTATTTTGGGGAAGTCATTTTATCTCCTCTTTTTTATTTTCATAAAAGAAATATTCGAAGAGAAAATAATTAAAACCAAATGATCCTCTTTTTAAAATTTGAGAAAACTCAAATATGAAAATAACGAAATTCCCAACTCTCTCCGTGGATCCTTGAGTTGCGTAGAATTTCTAGGATCAAGCCAAAAATGCAATAAAATATGATATGCAATAATGACCTAATGTATAACATTCCAAATTGAAAATTTGGGATGTTACAAACAGGCTTTCGCTCCGCTCTATATGTAAAAGCAACAACCAAATAGAGTACGCGGCCGAACGATACAATGAGATGGGTAGCCCTCATATACCCAGGATAATCAGATCACGCATCACGCACGAGACTACGCTACTGAAATAGAGTACAAGAGGAACTGAGTACAACAGCACGCTGAGCCCTATAACACCTAAGCTCCATGACAACGCCCTCGTGAGGGAGAACGGCTCTAAACATCGCCATTGCCGAGTCCACAATAGACATAGATTTTCACCCGAAACCCGGACACGGAGAGGAGCACCACGATGATGACTTCTAGAAGATAACGACGCCGCGAGTGTCGCCGTCGTTGGCAACAAAGGGCGAAACTTTCGCTTGGCAGCTCTCCATGTCCCACGATGTCACTAGGGCAAGTGCGATGAGCACAGAACTACAGATCCGGACTGGGGCACCGCCACCGTCTTAGACAGAGAGCACGCCCGAGCCATCCACTACTCCACCCCTCGACGCCCACATGACAAAGGGGGAAGGCCATCACCGCCGCCATGGTGCCCGCCGGAAAGCCAACCATGCGGTCCACCGTCCGGTGCCGCCACTCCAGCATCCATGTCCAAGACTCTACCAACCGCCCACATCACGGTGCATCCACCACGATAGGAGGAGTAAAAGGGGTCTCCTTTCACTCCTAACCCGGCATCAGCCACATAGTCTGGGTTGACGCCTCCACGGTAGGAGGCACCCATGCCTGCATCTCCAGTTGGTCCCGGTGGACCAGGGGAGACACTACCCCGTGGCTACCGATGGTTGTCGCCCAGTCACATGACGCAATGTCCATGGCCCTTGTCGTCGATCAACCCGACAATGTAGCAGAGCCCCGACCACCACCAACGCCCACCGTACCAGCGAGGTGAGGGACCTCAACACCTGCGGACACCAATCGGATCGAGCCCAAGCACATCTGCCTGGAGCACAAACTCCTACTCACCCCGGGCCTCGACCAGATCCGCCCAGGCGCAAGCCCCGACTCGCCGACATGCCGTCGGCAAAGAGCTAGGAGAAAGGAGGCCCGTTGGTGCCACCCAGCGCCATCGGTGGGGGCACGTCGACACCCAGCTCCGAGCACCACCGCCCCCACCGACCCGCACCACCCGCGCCCTTGGACAGACCATCACAGCCGGAAACGCCGTCGGACACCCCACCCATGGCACACACCCATGCCAGCCACCTCCAGCAGCCTTGACCGCCGGTGACGGCCGAG
Organism: Triticum aestivum; assembly: GCF_018294505.1. Taxonomy (NCBI): domain Eukaryota; kingdom Viridiplantae; phylum Streptophyta; class Magnoliopsida; order Poales; family Poaceae; genus Triticum; species Triticum aestivum. Next base: position 613,670,530 of record NC_057814.1, read on the forward strand.
CCTCGCCGCCTATGCCCCAGCCACCCGCGGGTAACCGGTCGGAGGAGCAGGCCGCTCCAGATCAGGATCGAGACCACCACCTCGACGCGCCGCCTCCCCGCACAAGCACACACCGCTCCACCACAGCAGCGCAGCCACACTAGGGTGCCACCGCCGGCCGCCCCAGCCGCAACCTCGCTGCGCTTCCCTACAGAACGTCGTGCCTCTGCCTGATGCCGCCGTCCCTCGCCAGCAACCACCACCACCGACGCCGGTCGGGCTTTGCCCGGCGGCTTGCTGCGGCGGCGGCGAGGGAGGGGCAGGGGCAGGGGAGGGCTGGACGAGATGAGGGTTTATTTTTCGCCTCATTTGTTGATTTAGATAGGCACTAGTTTAATTTTGGACTGCAAACTTAGCGAGGATATATATGGGAGAAACTGGTGTTTTGTACACCTATATATAATTCCAATCAATTTAAAATTTCAAACTAGATACATACCTCCACTAATCTTATCATTACGATTGTATCGTTTGTTGCTTTAGTTTATTTTTACGCAAAATAGCTACTAATTGAAATTATAGTACCAAGGTACGTATTGTGGCAGTTGTATGAAATAACTATTGATCACTGCAGTATGTGAAGGATTTTGATGACGCCGTCAGACAAGTGGTTGATCTTTTGTGTGAAACCGATGGTACTGCAGAAGGCAACATTAAAACATTCTTGCTCCGTGGTTGGTTCGTCCAGAATGCTGGTCGGGTATTGGGAGGATGTGCTGTTCTTAGAGCTATAGCGAAACTTCTATCCACAATACGTGATGATTCTGACATGAGAAAGCACTTTGACAGAATTATCCATGTGGACTGCTCCCTGTGGAAAAGCAGCAGGACCATGCAGAGGACAATAGCAGAGGAGTTGAACCTTCGCCATGTAATGCACATATTTGATAAGGAGGATGAACATGATGATTTCAGTGGGGTAGACAACAGCTCTAGAAAAGCGATACCAAGGATCGCAAGTTTGATTAATAAGTCTCTAAGAGATGAAAGATTTCTGATGATTTTTCACAATGGAGGAGGTGAAGGTATTGATCTGGTAGAGTGTGGCATTCCACTTTATGGTGAAGGTAAATTGTTATGTACCTATGGTGGAAGATTTTTGGGGGACGAGTGGAAAGAATTCAAGTTGATGCACACTTCTGCTAATATTAATATTTATCTGGCGGCATATTCTACATATATTGCTGCACCACTTATTGAAAATGTATTGCACAAAGAAGCTGCTGCAGTGATTGGTGACACCGGTCTGGATGGCATCAACACAGAAACAGTTTTGGATTGCTTCTTGTACACATTATTCCTAACAACAAGACTACCTGAAAACTTTACTGGTGTTGACTATGGTTGGGCGACTCATGCTTGTAACTACTGGATATGTGATGGAATCCTTGGTGAGGACAAAACATGGGAGATTGGCAATACATTGTATCATGTGATACCACTGTTGGGCAATTCTACTTTCGAAACAAGACTTTTGGCATCCTATTTGGATGGACAGAAAAAACCCTATGTGGGCTGGTATTCAGTCACCTCCAACAAACTAAGGGCAGACGATATCTCTAATGTTCCTGGCAGTGCATCATCATATTTCTTAACATTTCAGGGAGATGATCCAGTATATGTACGTAATGATTTGTTTCAACTAGCCAGCAACAACCTCCGTGTGCTAAAGCTCTGCAACTGTAGCTTCAATTTCGCATCTCCTCCTTTTCAGTGCTGCCACAACCTAAGATTCCTTTGGCTTGACCATTGTGCAAACACTGGGAAGGAGGAGCAAAGTGGAGGGCCAAGTTTTCCGAACCTGCTGGTGCTTGAATTACGTTTCACAGAGTATGTTTTCTTGCCTCAGATGATTGAACTGATGACCAATCTCAGGGAGCTAAATACAAAGGGGGTCTCATGGAAGACTGCAAGTCATGCATGGAAAAAGCTACAGAAGCTTCAGAAGCTCCGATTAACAGAATCTTCAGATGTGGTCACGGTGGACAGTTGCTCTTCCGTAGATATGATGAACCTGGAGCTCCTTGACTTGTCGGGAAACACTCACCTGGAATCATTGCCAACATTATCATCCGCAAGAAGCCTGAAGACGCTTATTCTTGATGGTTGTTCCAGCTTGGAGCAAGTTGCCCTGCAAGGAGCTCCTCCACTGCTTGAAAGTTTTAGCTTCGATGGTTATGGCCCAGCAGAGAATTGGACACATTCCATACACCTGCCACAAAAGGAATTGCGCCTCAAGTCTCCTTTAGCTCCGGTTGAAATAGTCAAGGTGACAAAGATCTCCCTACACGGTTGTGGTCGATTGCATAACATATTCCTGCGTGCACTGCCCAATCTGGAGGAACTGGACCTCTCTGGTACAGCTATTAAAATAATTGACCTCCATGCAATGGATGTCCCGAAACTCAAGAAGCTATTCCTACTGGGCTGTGAGAGGCTCCGTAGCCTAATCTGGGAAGGATATTCACCTAGACTGGAAGTTCTACATGTGGATACTCAAGGGACGAAAAGATCAGTGGTCTGCTGTGGAGAACAGGTATCCTTTGACATTCAGGCACATATTGTCTTTATGGATGGAAGGTTCATTTGGTCATTCTCAGCGGGGCTCAATAGCCGATCACAAAATTCTGTCCCCAAGGTGTACCTCCTTATCTCTTGTACGAGCCGTAGCCAAGCCAACATCACCAAAAGTATCAAGGAGATTGGATCTAGCCGACGGGGTTTGGTTCCAACAAGGCCGTTATTACCGTATAATGATATTGCCCTGGCTAAAGATGTTACATGCTCACTCTTGGTGTGGAACTGTCGACAGCTCCAAGCTTTGAATGTGCATATCGAGATTGGTAAAGGAAGCTATAATTTAGAGAGTATGCAAGATGAAGGGGATTTCAGAAGTTTCGCAGAAGATGTCGTTGAATCATTGCATGTGCATGACAATTGCTCCATCACTGCTATCCCCCCAACGGATTGGTCATACTGGCAGAGACTAAAATGGTGTCATGTTGAGAGGTGCCCCAAGCTACACTCTGTGTTTCCATCTCGGGATAGAACATACAGCTTTCAGCATATAAACATATTTTCAGCTTCTGATCTCCTGGTGGCCTATTGCATCTGGGGAGGCATCAAGAAAACTTGGGATGGCTTTTATCACACACACCAGAGTCTCCCACAACTGCAGCACATATACCTGTACAATTGCCCAAGGCTGGTGTTCGTCCTCCCCATTTCCTTCACCTTGCCCAACTTGGAGACCCTCCAAATTGCATACTGCAGTAACCTCCGGCATGTTTTCCCATGGGACCACGAGACTGAGCAAATAGCATCTGGTTTCACATTCGACAACCTGAAGCACATCAAGCTACACCATCTTCACAAGGTGGAGCAGATATGTGAGGTCAAATTGACTGCACCTGCGTTGCAGACAATTGGCCTCAGGGACTGCTGGGGTCTCAGGCGTCTCCCGGCTGTAGCACGTCAAGGTCCTAAGCCGGTGGTGGACTGCGAGAAGGACTTGTGGGACAAGCTCAAATGGGATGGCTTGAGGGCTGGACATCACCCATCGCTCTTCGAAACGCGCCACTCAACCTACTATAAGAAGACCCTCCCGAGGGGCTCCTATCTAAGGTTCGTCGCGCATTGATTTCTTGTATGCAACATACATAGATAGATTATAAGGTTTTTTCTACGGCAAATTTTCGTTAGTTGAGTAGTAATATTTCCGCTTTTCGTTGTCCATTTATCAGGTGATCTGTTGTTGCTCTGCTCTACGACACAAGGAAATTGGTCTATGTGAAGCATCAGTTTGTTGCTGTTACGAGTCATCGCCTCACGTCTCCGAGGTGTTTCTCCAGCCGTGTGTGTGTTTGCAAATTAAGTGTGTTCGTGCTGCTGCATATACTTGTACGGTGAATAAAGTGTGTGTTTCCTTCTCACTGAGCTGCCTTGATCTTGTTATGCTGGATTGTATTGATGTGTTGTGCTGCTACTTCGACTTCGAGTGCTGGTTTTCCACAGCTTGGTGTGATGTTCACAACCCTGCTAGTTTGTGTTGGTTTGCTGTCTGTTTGTAATAAGAGGGTGTGCGTGCATCGGTGCGCGTCAACCCAGTGTGGTGTGCGACTGATGAACCTTAAATTCAGCTTGGTTTGATGTATGTTTGTTTGACGAAACTATATACCGTATCATTGTGATGAGTTGTGTGATTTGCATGAGTTTGATTATCGGTTGTATCTACTATAATATGTTGAGCTTGGCTAGCATCCTGTCATTTTGGTATTTGTTTTTTCTCGTTTTGTTTTGCCAGGTCTTTCTACCGAACATGTCTCAGAAGGTAGAATCCTTTTGTTTCTTGGATAGAAACATGGTACTTGCCTCTCAGGGTAACATTGTCTGTGATGTGCATGCATTTGTCTCTGTAGACTTGTTTTTGATATCACTGTATTCCTCAACAGTTCACTTTTCTTCTGTGGACTTGTTTCAGTGTAATTCCTACCTCTGATTCATATTTCATTTACCACTAGAGGATTGTTAGTGCGCTACGTCGCGCACTCCATGATTTTCGTCAGCTAATTTGTAGTTCAGATTGCTCTCCAAAGAGAAATCGATATTGCAAGAGAAGAAAACAAAAGGACAACCCAACAAAACAAACGATATAGATATTTTCTTTTAGCCTTAACAAGCAAGAGCAACATTAGTGACCTAGGGATTTCATATCTGAAAATGGGGATGGATTAAGGAGCAGCCTAGAAATACCCTGAAACTGGCAGCAATTCTTTCTGTGCTCGTTGAAGGGAAGCACAAACATATGGAACTGAAAACACCGTGCACATTCATATATAAATAAGAAAATAGCTAAGAATCCTTCACCAGAAGTAGACGCGAATATCTGGTGAACGTTCGCTGGAGCAAAATTGGCAGCAAACGCCCGAGTTGCCATGCCAAAACAACTAAAAATGCCAAGCTTTTGTTAGGGACTTGCCATCTACGGGAGGGAAACTTGCCATGTGTATGGAAGAACTGCCAACGAACACATTTATTTATTTTTTGAAGAAAAAAATACCAACCGTTTGATTCCAGTCACACGGCTGCGCGGGCGTTCGCTGCGGAACCCAGCGAACGTTCGCTGGTTAACATTTCTTTAACCAAAGGGGGGTCATCAGCAGAACCACAAAGCATCCAAGCAGAAGAGAGCAAAAGGAAAGGAAGCAGTGCATAAGCAGAGGAGTTAGCTGTGAAATCATAGGATAGCAGGCATGAGTTTCAGCCCAAGGAACAGAGAACCAGAAGGAAGGAATGATCTTCAGCTATAACTGAATTCAAGGAGTACCCTTATTCATCTCGAGCTATAACTGAATTCAAGGAGTTTAAATCAAAAGACAAGAGGAAAGTACCAATTACCAACCGCATTGGCAGCATGGAAGTATCACGCCACAGTTTCATCTTTGGTCATTCCCGCGCTCACACAGCAATCTTATTAGAAGGTTGCGTATGCATTTTGTAAACATTCGTCAAGCTACTAAACCAACAAGATACTGATTACGGATAATGCAGAGCAGCCATCTACTCCCTCCGTTTCTAAATATAAGCATTTTTAGAGATTTCAATATGGACTACATACGAATGTATATAGGCGTATTTTAGAGTATCGACTCACTCATTTTGATCCGTATGTAGTCCATATTAGAATCTGTAGAAAATCTTACATTTAGGAACGGAGGGAGTACCATATATTGATCACTAAAGTTCGATAGTTTTCTTGGAAAAAAAGGATTTAACGGGTCCTCTAGTCAGGTTGCAGATTACAAGTAGTGACCTCAGCTGAGGAACTAAATGCCGTATGGACAAAATGCTCCTGACATTTAGGTAAAACACGGTGTGGTTTGAATGATAAAAATAATGTAAAAAATAAACTATTAGAAAGATTCTCAATATATAGATGTTTAATCTTCTGTAGAGCAGGGAGAATCATCATGGCCTCCACACTTCGGCAATCACCAATATATAGTTTGTGAGAAGAGAGCACTCACTTAAATGTAGCTAACTCAAAGTGGCGTGCCATATCACAAATGTGGAGCTGTTATATGTGTAAAGATTGTCCTCACTGGCAAATAAAACGCAATGTGCTGAGAGCAGAGAGAAATAGCACAGTACATAGTGAGCAAACGCAATGTGCTGAAGAGAATCTAACTGGAACTAAATAACTTGTGCCAGACCCTAAGTCCAATGAAATTCAGATGAGACGACTACCTTCAGGTAACCTTTCTGCTACTGAATACAGATGCAAAGCAGAATGTTTTCATTGGCAAACAGAACGAAATAAAAGACATGCTTCAGCAAGATTACCTCTCAAGTTATTATAACAGCATCACAGTTGTCATCCGTTATGTGGAGGACATACGGTTGATTCTATTGATGTGTATTTCGAGATGAACTTTTTAGTTTGCAGAAAGTTAGGGGCCATGATGGCACAAGCATTTAAACAACTGATGCAATATAACAAAAAGCACCGCACAAGCATTTTGCTAGTAGTTAAGCAAAGGGCAACATTCCCCAAGAAAACGAAGAGAATGATAAAAGGGAGATGATGGCAACCAGTTTAGAAAAACATTGTAGAGCAAAAAGATACAATAATTATTTTAATGTCATGGATTTTTGTTGTACATGTTCATTTCAGCGATGAAAGGATGCATGGAAATTTCATTGTGAAATTGAGCAACGGTGTGTTTTGCTGGTGGGAAAACAATTTAGTAGAGTTTTTTTTATGGAAGTGTCTTTCTGCTCCCGAGTTAAAGTGAGATCCGGTGAACAATACAATCGTAGAGAAGTCAAACAAAGATTCAAACAATTTTTTTCTTCTCAACAAACATCTATAAAAGTTGGGCTTGCAAAAAATTGGTCACTCAAACATACTTTTGGAAGTCGTGCCCAAAAAAAGGACTTTCAGAGTATTCTTTTTTTTTTGAATCGCCTTGCAGAAATCTGCCTACATTACAAATTTTGGAAAGCACTTCAAACTGTTGTCAATGATTATCAGGGGAAAAAACAATTTCTTTTGAAACCTTTTCAATTTATTTTTTCGGTTTGATTGTTCACACAAACTGACTTGAAACTTCTAAGTTCGCGGCCTTTTTTTGTTTTATTTTCGTAGGCCAAAATGTTTAGTCCTTACGCGGACACGCCCGGGACGCCCGCGGACACTGATCGGGCACTCCCTAAATTCGTGCCTACAAACACTGATCGGTCACTTCAAATACCAAACTATTGTCAATGATTATCAGGGGAAAATCAATTTCTTTTTGAAACCTTTTCAATTTATTTTTTCGGTTTGATTGTTCACACAAGCTGACTTGAAACTCCTAAGTTCACGGCCTTTTTTTCATTTAATTTTCACAGGCCAAAATATTTAGTCCTTGTTCCTATATATTTGTATGTAGCATTTGGATGTGTCGAAGAGCACAATATTTTTTTCAAACTTTTTTGGCATTTGAAAAATAAAACAATGAGACTTGGCAAATCCAGTCCCCTACAATTTCACGCACACGCCCGCGGACACTGATCGGGCACTCCCTAAATTCGTGCCTACACACACTGATCGGTCACTTCAAATACCAAACTATTGTCAATGATTATCAGGGGGAAAATCAATTTCTTTTTGAAACCTTTTCAATTTATTTTTTTCGGTTTGAT
>NC_057814.1:613678738-613679584 GCF_018294505.1 Triticum aestivum
ATTATCAGGGGGAAAATCAATTCCTTTTTGAAACCTTTTCAATTTATTTTTTTCGGTTTGATTGTTCACACAAGCTGACTTGAAACTCCTAAGTTCACGGCCTTTTTTTCATTTAATTTTCACAGGCCAAAATATTTAGTCCTTGTTCCTAATATATTTGTATGTAGCATTTCGATGTGTCGAAGAGCACAATATTTTTTTCAAACTTTTTTGGCATTTGAAAAAGAAAACAATGAGACTTGGCAAATCCAGTCCCCTACACTTACGCGGACACGCCCGGGACGCCCGCGGACACTGATCGGGCACTCCCTAAATTTGTGCCTACACACACTGATCGGTCACTTCAAATACCAAACTATTGTCAATGATTATCAGGGGGAAAATCAATTCCTTTTTGAAACCTTTTCAATTTATTTTTTCGGTTTGATTATTCACACAAGCTGACTTGAAACTCCTAAGTTCACGGCCTTTTTTTCATTTAATTTTCACAGGCCAAAATATTTAGTCCTTGTTCCTATATATTTGTATGTAGCATTTGGATGTGTCGAAGAGCACAATATTTTTTTCAAACTTTTTTGGCATTTGAAAAAGAAAACAATGAGACTTGGCAAATCCAGTCCCCTACACTTACGCGGACACGCCCGGGACGACCGCGGACACTGATCGGGCACTCCCTAAATTTGTGCCTACACACACTGATCGGTCACTTCAAATACCAAACTATTGTCAATGATTATCAGGAGGAAAATCAATTCCTTTTTGAAACCTTTTCAATTTATTTTTTTCGGTTTGAATGTTCACACAAGCTGACTTGAAACTCCTAAGTTCACGGCCTTTTTTTCATTT
>NC_057814.1:613680426-613680945 GCF_018294505.1 Triticum aestivum
TATCAGGGGGAAAATCAATTCCTTTTAGAAACCTTTTCAATTTATTTTTTCGGTTTGATTGTTCACACAAGCTGACTTGAAACTCCTAAGTTCATGGCCTTTTTTTCATTTAATTTTCACAGGCCAAAATATTTAGTCCTTGTTCCTATATATTTGTATGTAGCATTTGGATGTGTCGAAGAGCACAATATTTTTTTCAAACTTTTTTGGCATTTGAAAAAGAAAACAATGAGACTTGGCAAATCCAGTCCCCTACACTTACGCGGACACGCCCGGGACGACCGCGGACACTGATCGGGCACTCCCTAAGTTTGTGCCTACACACACTGATCGGTCACTTCAAATACCAAACTATTGTCAATGATTATCAGGGGGAAAATCAATTCCTTTTTGAAACCTTTTCAATTTATTTTTTTCGGTTTGATTGTTCACACAAGCTGACTTGAAACTCCTAAGTTCACGGCCTTTTTTTCATTTAATTTTCACAGGCCAAAATATTTAGTCCTTGTTCCTAATATA